>NC_079193.1:54587331-54597331 GCF_029499605.1 Hyla sarda
CTTTGTCCACAGCGAGCAACATTATCAAGAAGTTTGCAACCCACGGCACTGTAGCTAACCTCCCTGGGCGTGGACGGAAGAGAAAAATTGATGAAAGGTGTCAACGCAGGATAGTCTGGATGCTGGATAAGCAGCCCCAAACAAGTTCCAAAGATATTCAAGCTGTCCTGCAGGCTCAGGGAGCATCAGTGTAAGTGTAAGTGTAAACTATCCGTCAACATTTAAATGAATGAAACGCTATGGGGCAGGAGACCCAGGAGGACCCCACTGCTGACACAGAGACATAAAAAAGCAAGCAAGACTACATTTTGCCAAAATTAACTTGAGTAAGCCAAAATCCTTCTGGGAAAATGTCTTGTGGACAGATGAGACCAAAATAGAGCTTTTGGGCAATGCACATCATTCTACTGTTTACCAAAAACTGAATAAGGCCTACAAAGAAAAGAACACAGTACCTACAGTGAAATATGGTGGAGGTTCAATTATGTTTTTGGGTTGTTTTACTTCCTCTGGCACTGGGTGCCTTGAATGTGTGCAATGCATCATGAAATCTGAGGATTACCAATGGATTTTGGGTCGCATTGTACAGCCCAGTGTCAGAAAGCTGGGTTTGCGTCCGAGATCTTGGGTCTTCCAGCAGAACAATGACCCCAAACATACATCAAAAAGCACCGAGAAATGGATGGCAACAAAGCGCTGGAGAGTTCTGAAGTGGCAGCAATGAGTCCAGATCTAAATCCCATTGAACACCTGTGGAAAAATCTTAAAATTGATGTTGGGAAAAGGCGCCTTCCAATAAGAGAGACCTGGAGCAGTTTGCCAAGGAAGAGTGGTCCAACATTGCGGCTGAGAGGTGTAAGAAGCATATTGATGGTTATAGGAAGCAACTGATTTCAGTAAATTTTTTCCAAAGGGTGTGCAACCAAATATTAAGGTAAGGTACCAATAATTTTGTCCAGCCCATTTTTGGAGTTTGGTGTGACATTATGTCCAATTTTATTTTTTCCTCTCCTTTTTTGGTTTAGTTCCAATACACACAAAGGGAATAAACATGTGTATAGCAAAACGTGTTATTGCAATCCTTTTCTGTGAGAAATACTTAAATTTTCTTGAAAAATTTTGGGGGTGCCAGCGCCCTGGACTTGATTAAGGTCCCATTAATAGTAGAAGAAAACAATGGCACAGCACTCTCAAAAGTAGTGAAAAAAAAATAAGTTGCAGATTTATTGGCTCACCTCACAGCAGCAACGTTTCAGTCCTACTACATTTTCAAGCTTAGTGACAAATACAAAGTAGGAGTTATTTACACCCAAAACACATCAGTGCAAACAATAAAGTGCTTATAATCATCAATTAATTCATTATACATACATTGTGTAATAATACAAAAATACTGACAAAGTTAGTTTGACACGTTCCCTGGCTGTCAGTCAGGTGATGAATATGGGTCACATGACTCAGGTCAGTTGATCAGACCCTGCTTCCTGACTCTTGCTAGTGATACAGGCACAGTGTTAGGTGTCCCAGGCCATGGGCGCTATGACAGCATTATACAGAGCGGACCCGTGCCTCCTCTGGTATGTTCAGTCACGTTATTAACTATACATATACAGGTGCAGTATACTTGTGAAATTTGCACCTATTAATTGTTGATATGTATTTTCAAGCTGGTTTTGAACATTATGCACTTGGCACTTTCCTTTATGTATGGAATATCAATATGTGCACTTTATGTATGGATTTTTATGCACAATACTTTTTCAGTATTTTTGTATTATTACACTATGTATGTATAATTAATTAATTAATGAATAAAAGCACTTTGTTAGCACTGATGTGTACCCCCTACTTTACATTTGTCACTAAGCTTGAAAATGGTCCTATAGTTTTTCACTACTTTTAAGAGTTCTGTGCCATTGTTTTAGTCTACATATACATATTATATATATATTTATTAAAAATAAAAAATAAAACACACAAAGCTACAGAAAACTTGTTTCTTACCTGCCCTTGTATTAGAAAGTATGGCCTTTTTCAGGTAAGTAGGGGCCTGTCAAATAGGCTGAAGGCATAATAGTGCACTACATATATATACTGCCCTCCTTCAGAAGCCTTATTTGTGGTCAATCGCTTGTAGAGGCTGTTATCAGTATTTTGCACCTCTGTGAGTATGGAAGTATGCACCTAGTGCGTTCTCTTCCTAGACGACCACATAAGGAAGGTCTGTGGTTCTCATTTAGGTATCTATAGGGCAGTCATCCAGCTGCCCGCTTTTCTCCCTGCTCGATCTTTTTATCGACATGTGAAAAGTTTCTTTTCATTGAAAAGTGCGCTTTAAGGTAAATGTCCAAATTGACGTCATACCTGTTTACAGCAGAATCTGTTCGTATGGTGGCAATGGGTGATCTCATATTCTTCAAATCCCAGACTTTCACAGTACGGTCATCACTTCCCGACACAACATTGTCCCCCACCGTAAACACAGCAGAGGTCACAGTACTAAAAGAGAAATATACATTGTTAATTAAACTTTAGCGCCAATGACTGTGTGCCTACACACCTTACACAAAATATTCACTGAAAAACAACATTAACATAAATAAAGTAATACAGACACTAATATGAACACAGCAAGATCTACAACTTCTAGCTGTAACCATTATATGTAAGGCAGACTTTTTAAAGGAAGCTGGCACAGGGATCATCCCATCACTGGGTGTCTGGCATCCCTAATACCCAGCCATCAGCTGATCACACCAAGTCTGGCTTCTTTAAAGGGATACTCTGTCCCTAGACATCTCATCCCCTATCCAAAAGGATAGGGGATAAGATGTCTGATCATGGGAACCCAGCAATGCGGATAAGATAATAATATGGACACATTTTTATATCCCTAGTATGGTCGTATATCCTGCCACAACTGCAGGCAGGTCTGACGAAGCGACTGTCAGTTGTCACTTCGGGTCATCAAACCTGCAAATGGCCAGAGTATATCCACATCGGTCAGGCTTCTCTAATCACCAGCAACCAGCGAAATCACTGTATCTCTGACTGCTCTGGTTCCCAGTTATTGACGCATGCCTTTCTTCTCTAATTCCTAGTAATGAGTTGATCACCACGTATCTGCCTTCTCTAATCCACAGCAAACATCTTATCACCCAATGTTAGGCTTCTCTAATCCCCAGTGATTAGCTGTCATTGTAAGGGGGAGTGTGTCGTGCCACACAAATATGGCGGCCATTCAAATGACTGGATAACTTATGGAGTCGTCAGCATCACCACACCAGGAGCTGTTCTTACTAAGCAGGTCTCTGTTACATAGAAACACAGAGTTGTTGGCCCTATCTTATATGAAGGATAGCCTTATACCTATCTCTAAGCATGTATTGGATAGACACAAGGCTATACTTCATATAAGATAAACTCCTTCACTGTATTTGCAGCTTCCACTTCTGCAGGAAGGCTATTCCATGCATCCACTACTCTCTCAGTAAAGTAATACTTCCTGATATTACTGCAGAAAACTTTTCCCATCTAATATAAAACTATGCCCTCTTGTGATAGTTTCTCTTCTTTTAAATATCCTCCTTATTCTTTACTGTGTTGATTCCCATATATATCTCAACATTTTTATCATATCCCTCTGTCTTGTCTTTGTTCTATACATGTTAAAAGGAAATCTGTCACCAGTGTCACACTGATGACAACGGTACTGACCTCATCCCGTTCCATGCAGGGGATCTCTGGTAATCTTCTCCGTTAGCTTCAGCTCTGGGCCCAGCTTGGGGCATGGGCGGAGCTTAGTGATGTCCCCGCTGCTGCTCTCTGCTGGGTCCCGCTAATAGAGAACAGCAGCGGTGACGTCACTAAGCTCAGCCAATGCCCCAAGCAGAGCCCAGTGCTGAAGATATCGGAGAAGATTACCAGAGATCCCCTGCACGGAAAGGGATGAGGTCAGTACCGTTGTCATCAGTGTCACCTGCACTACCTGTCGGTACCGTGCAGGTTAGTGCAGGTGACACATTTCCTTTAAGGTCCTTTAACCTTTCCTGGTAAATTTTATCCTGCAATCCATTTACTAGTTTAGTATATTTTCTGAACTCTCTCCAAAGTATCTATATCCTTTTGGAGATATGATCTTCAGTACTTCAGGTCTCACCAGTGCTCTGTACAGCAGCATGAGCACTTCCCTCTCTACTGCTAATACCTCTCCCTATAGAGCCATGAACACTACCCTCTCTACTGCTTATACCTCTCCCTATACTCCTGTGAGCACTTCCCTCTCTATCGCTAATACCTTTTCCTATACACCCATGAGCTCTTCCCTCTCTACTGCTAATACCTCTGCCTATACACCCATGAGCACTAACCTCTACTGCTAATCCCTCTCCCTATACACCTATGAGCACCTTACTCTACTGCTCATATCTCCTTCAATACACTCATGAGCACTTTCCTGTCTACTGCTAATACCTATCTCTATACACCCTTGAACACCTTCCTCTTGATACTGCTAATACCTCTCTCTACACACCCAAGCATTTGTTTTCTCATTGTGAGACAAGCCCTTTAATACATTTTAGAGTTAGAAAGTGTTTAGATATACAAATTCTTTACTACTGGACTGACTAAATACCATAACATTTTTTCATGCTACGTTTATGGCAAAAGGCTATGCATATTGGACTTCTCTATTATTTAACACAGGATATTCTATACACCGTTGCTGACAATTTGTAATAGACGCACTAAGAATCTTAGACTTGCATTCTGGGGGCTTCTGGGGACAAGGTTATGGAAAAGTACTGGTTTGAGTTATATAACTTGCAGATTAAACACCTCTCCAAACAGGGATGTGCATATGGTTTAAGATGAAATTTAGCCTACTTAGAACGGTTAGAGGAAAAGAAAAAAAAAAAGAAAACAGCACATTTTTCTGTACGAAAATCATCCCATTAATTCAGGTTTGTCAGCTTATCCTTCCAGTGCATTTGATTTCCTGACACATGCCTTAGCAGGGGTCATGCACATCTATTTCTGCGAATTTTGTAATTTTAATTTAAAATGTCAGTTGTTTCTGTCATTTCCCTGGGACTGCGGGAATTTGATTTCATGTTCCATTCAGTCTGCTGATTAGAGATTAGCGCTATCCAGGTCACAAAGGCCCAATTTACGCAGGCCCTCTTAATTTAAATTGACATGAAATTAGGTTGTAATTAGGACCTGACCATACTGCATTAATGAGACAAAGTTGCTTAATGTAATTTCGGAGTGCAGCAACATCCACGTGAAATGATATGACACCTAAAGGCTCCTGGTCTCCCTTTAACCCTATCAGTGTATACATTAAAAGGATTTGTCTGGCCGAGTGGTAAAAAAAAAATTATCTTATCTTTCTTTACTGCTACCGTAGCAAGGTTTCCATGGACTAAAATGCTGATGAATATGTCACTTGCTTTTACATTGGAATATGGGAGCCAATGACAGGAGTGAAATGATAAAAGAAAATGAAAACTGAAAAAAATCTATTTGGCTTAATTTTTTTATGTGACGTTCTTTGCAATCCTTAAAGCCAGTGCTTCCCAACCAGGGTGCCTCCAGCTGTTACAAAACTACAACTCCAAGCATGCCTGGACAGCCTTAGGCATGCTGGGAGTTGTAGTTTTACAACAGCTGGAGGCACCCTGGTTGGAAAACCCTGCTTAAAGCAATTATAATTCTGAAAAAAGGAAACAAAAAAATTGAAAGAATTAAAATAATACCCTCCAATATATTGATATTCTTAGGTTACATGTACTTCAATTAGTTTAATTAATAAAAAAAATAAACAGTACATAAAATAACTAAATACACAAATAAAGTAATTAAATAAATCTATATTTTCCCATCTCCCCCCGCCTTTTCTCCTGACAGACTATAAGACAGTGTTTCCTAACCATGGTGCCTCCAGCTGTTGCAAAACTATGACTCCCAGCATGCGTGGATGGGCAAAGGCTTTCTGGGAGTTGTAGTTTTGCATAAGCTGGAGGCACCCAGGTTGGGAAACACTGCTGTAAGAACAGGTTTGTGGAAGGAACATGTCTATGGAAGGTAGGATGCCCCCTGCCCCCAATCTTGCTCTGGATACAATTTAAAGCGCAACTCCAATGATAATGCAGTGGAAGGATACATTTTTAACGCTGCCAGCAACTCCATAGCTTGGTGTAAGGGGATTTATAGATATAATAGGGCTGCAATCCATCTAAAACATTATACACTAGATTTATTTACTGTGAATTTACATTACAGTGAAGAAACAAAAAAAACTAAAAAAAATGCAGTAGTTAGACGCTAATAAATGATCTCAAATGTGAAAGCATCAAAAGGAGTTATTGCTCCTGAAATTCGGGGTATTGCATTGGTTACTTGTCAATATTACCCTAAGAGCAAAGCTTTCCTTAATTTCTCCTAAAATCTATAAATGCTCTTTCCCAGATGAAGCCAGAAAGTGTTGGCTGGTGGCCTTAAGACTGTGCCGAAAATACTTCACTGGGTGCTGATCCATATCTGCCCCAATGTGTCCCATCTTGTAAATTAGCTGGAGATGATCTCAATGCAATCAACATCTGCGGGATGAGATGGAATGCCGCCATTCATCAGCATATACTGTAGATGTGCCGCCCCGGGAGGCTGCATCCACACTCCTGTGACTACCCCAGCATCGCTTAGCATCACATGCAATATTATAGAACCAGAACACAAAAATGCTTATATGCTGTGAGTGGACTATGGAGTAGTATGGCTCTACAACTATTACTTTATATACAAAATCCTACAGCATTCAGTAGTCAAAAAAAAAAATATATATATTATGTGGGAAGCCTATCAGGCTGAATTTGTGGGAGGGGCTTTGGCTATTTAACATCCATCGGCCCCTCCCTCTGGGCGTATGCTGGGTTGGCGAAATTGCGGGGGTTCTTTCGTTGCGTACGCTGGGTCAGGTGTGTGGTGGTGCAGGTAAGTGCCGGGTGACCGGCAGGTTTCTTTTACTGGGGCCCTGGTCTGTTGCTATTGCTCCCCTCGTTTGGCGGGCAGGCTCCGGCACCCAGCGTGTTATGTAGGCGGCGGTCCGTCGGTACAGCGCGTGCCCGGGCTGGCCGCAGTGAACACGGCCTCTGGATCCAGCGGCAGCTGGCGGCATGGCAGGCGCGGGGAGACGCGACCCACGTGGGTCTCCCTGTGCTGGCGTCTCACGTGTAACACGGGGCTCTGAACGGGCGGAGTCACAGTATGCCAGTGAGCCGGCGGTATAGCTCCACGGATGGCCAGCAGGTGGCGCTGAAAAAAATAATAAAATAAAAATGTGTGTGAGGAAATGTGTTAGGCTTACAGAGTGTATTGGTACCATGCAGTAATAAGGGGCTGTCTCATGGTGCACCGGTGTCAGGCCACAGTCCTGACACATGCACTGTCGCAAACAAGGGGCAGCTTGTAAGTCAATAATACTATAATCCATGTTACGGTGGCTTCGGTTTAGGGGGGGGGGTGGTCATGCATATCGGGGTACCGGGGCAGAGGCTTGGGGTAGGCAAGTAATTAGTGGGGTTGGGGTAGTTTCAGGCATAGGGGGGGGGGGGTTAGGGGGTGCCAGCATGTATGGATCAGAGGTGGTAGGTGGCGCGTAAACCATATGGTTAGTACACTGTTAGTTTCTCTTGCAGATTAGGTGGGCTGTATACAGTTAGGTGGTCGTTATGTTCCTGGTCATTGCAAACTTGGCTACGGTCAGTACCAACCGTACGGCGTTTGTTCATGTTATTTATTCACGTTTCACGGTGGTCATCACTTTCGCTAGCAGACGCTAGTTCACGTCATTTCAGTCAAATGCTTGATACTCCTGTTACATTAGTTAATGTTACGCACTACTGCTGTTACACATAGGCCCTGAATCACTGTATATCTGACTCGACATGTCAGATAGGGTTCAAGGCGTCATTGCTACTGTCACGCATACAGAGCATTTCGTTTACACAGGTAGTGGTCACTGCGATCTTGACTCTTCTTCAAGGGTGACCACTCGCCTGCGGTGGTTGCTGACACGTCTTCAGAGCCATCGCTAGTTAGTTAGAAACGGTGCACACTGTAATCTTGACTCGCAGTCAGGAGGTGTTCACGGTTTAATTATTCATGACTATACGCGTCATGCACACGTTCTCGGTCAGACACACGGTCAGGCCTCGTTTCAAACTATTCAGGTGGTACTCTGGGTCGCACTGGCACTACGGTCAGCACTCTTGGGTTCGGCCACATTGCACAGGCAGTCTGCAGCTGTAAGCTAACATTAAGTATGTATTCGGTTGTTTGCAGGGTTACAGTCGATTGCTGTTCGTTTCAGACGTCTTACTGTTGTGTTACAGTGGTGGTAAGGTCAGTCAGTACTCAGCAAGAGGGGTACACGTTTCTCATATCTGGTGACTCACGATTACCGTTTTCCCCGGCACCCGCTACGGCCCGGACAGGTCATGTCTCACGTGTCAGACATAGAGGACCCGACGTCCATCCCTGATACACCAGCTAGAAGCTCCGTGCGAGGGACGCCCTCCTCTGCAGCTTACAGGGCTTGGACGATCCCCAAGTTGATGGAGGAGTTGCGCAAGAGGGCAATTCCATTTCCAGCAACCGCCCGAAAGCAGAGTTATACAAACTCCTCATGGCGGATCAGTGGGCTGGCGACAGTCAGGAGGGGACCTCGGGCCAGTCCACCCTCTCGGAACTGCATGCAATGATGACTTCCATGTTGGGCAGGCTGGTTTCTCTGAGGACATACTGTAAGGGAAGGACATCAATTTGGCGGCCCTGTTGCTATCTGCATTCGACGTTGAGGACACTAGAACAGTAGCATGCGCTGACTTATCTGTTGTCCTTAAGAGTAAGGACACCAGGCTGAAACGGAAGCTAAACATCCACGAGTTTGTGATTGCCTTCAGCAAATGCAGGGAGGTGATATGCTCAGCCAGGCCGGAGCGCAGAGAGGAGCTCAACCTGTATTTGCTGAGGGTTACTGAATACGCATACAAATACGATGGTACCCATTTCTACGATTATCATAGAAGTTTCTCAGCCATGGCAGCGACGGCCTTCAGCCAAGATGGGTACCTCACGGACTGGAGCATCGAAGATTCACAGATGTTCCGCAGCAACTTCGCAAATCTCAAATTCCCCGCACGTGCCGCCTGTCAATCAATCACGCATACTACGGCGTGGTGTGTAGGGCTGGCTCAACAGGGCGAGCAGGGCGCCACCAGACCGTCCACTTCCACGGACAGTTTCAGCAGGTCCGCACCTTCCGTAGATAAATTGGGCCGTCCAGTACACTATCTCGGAGACTCACAAATTTATAACAACTATAACATGTCTTCGTGCAACTTCAGCAATTGCAGGTTATTACACGTCTGCTTCTACTGCTTCAGGGCACATCCGGGCTCTGCATGTAGGCAGAAAGGGCCAGCATGACTAGGCGGGGTACGTACCCCAGTCCTGGCCGCTCTGCTCGCGGATCACCCGGACCCAGATTGGGTCCAATGGTTGATCAATAGTTTTGATAGAGGCTTCCACGCCGGCATGGTCATACTGCCGCAGGCCACATTTGAATGCGACATTCTGCTGTCTGCCGTAAACGATCCCGCTGTTGTCACTGAATTAATAAATGCTGAGCTAATGAAAGGTTATATGATTGGCCCCTTGTTAGTTTCTCCATTCAGGTCTTGGAGGGTCAGTCCGGTAGGGGTGGTAACAGGCAAGTTCAATGGGAAAGAGACTGATATTTGACTTGTCGGCTCCTCATGGGTCACTTATTCCCAGTATCAACTCTCTCATTCCATCCGAGGAGTTTAGCATGCATTATTCTTCCATAGACCAGGCTATTCAGGTCATCTTGGCGCTCGGCCCAGGGACTTGGATGGCGAAGGCGGATATCACTGACGCCTTCAAGTTGCTGCCATTGCACAGGGACCAGTGGCAA